>NC_134637.1:0-46355 GCF_046129695.1 Lonchura striata | reverse complement strand
CTGGGGTCACGCTGGGGTCAGGGGTCACGCTGGGGTCACGCTGGGGTCACTCGGGTCAGGGGTCACTCAGGTCGCACTGGGGTCAGTCAGGGGTCATGCTAGGGTCAGGGGTCACGCTGGGGTCACGCCTGAGTCTGGGGTCACGCTGGGGTCACGCTGGGGTCAGGGGTCACGCTGGGGTCACAGTGGGGTCAGGGGTCACACTGGGGTCACTTGGGTCAGGGGTCACTCAGGTCGCACTGGGGTCAGTCAGGGGTCATGCTAGGGTCAGGGGTCACGCTGGGGTCACGCCTGAGTCAGGGTCACGCTGGGGTCACTCAGGAGTAATTCTGGGGTCAGGGGTCACGCTGGGGTCAGTCAGAGGTCAGTCAAAGGTCAGGGGTCACCTCGGGGTCAAAAGTTCTGGGGTCACGCTGGGGGCAGGGGTCACTCGAGTCAGTCAGAGGTCAAGGGTCACACTGGGGTCACTCGGGTCAGGGTCATTCAGGTCACACTGGGGTCAGTCAGAGGTCAGGGGTCAATCAGGGGTTAGTCATTCTGGGACAGGGGTCAGGGGTCATTCTGGGGTCACTCTGGGGTCAAGGTTAACCCCAGGGTCACTCCCAGGTCATTCAGGGGTCACTGGGGTCAGGCTGGGGTCAGAAGTTATTCTGGGGTCAAAGTTCAGGGGTCATTCTGGGGTCACGGTCACTCATCACTCTGGGTCAGGGGTCACAGGGGTCATTCAGGGGTCAAAGGTAACACCAGGGTCACTCTGGGGTCACGGGGTCATTCAGGGGTCAAAGTTAACCCCAGGGTCACTCAGGGATCACTCAGAGGTCAGGGGTCACTCTGGGGTCAGTCAGAGGTCACTGGGGTCAGAGGTCAGGGGTCATTCTGGGGTCAGGGTCACTCATCACTGTGGGGTCAGGGGTCACTCCGGGGTCACAGGTAACACTGGGGTCACTCAGGGGTCACTCGGGGTCACTCAGGGGTCACTCAGGGGTCACTCTGGGGTCAGGGGTCACTCAGGGGTCACTCGGGGTCACTCAGGGTCACTCTGGGGTCAGGGGTCACTCGAGGTAATTTTTGGGGTCACTCAGGGGTCATTCAGGGGTCAAGGTTAACCCCAGGGTCACTCAGGGGTCACTCTGGGGTCAGGGGTCACCGGGCCGGCCCGCGCTGACCCCTCCCCCCCTCCCCTCCCCAGTCCAGTCCCAGCAGCTCCAGTTCCACCCCGGGGGAAACTGAGGCACGCGGGGGGAGGGGCGGGGCCGGAGCCGCCCCTCCCCACCCGCCTTTTGTATTAATTATGAGGGGGGGAGGGGGGAGGGGGATTTGGGGCGGAAGGAGCCGGAAACGGGAAAAAAAAGCGAAAAAATGGAAATAAAAACAAAAACGGAAAAAAAAAACCGAAGTCCGAGGCGGAGCCTTTATTGGGGGGGAGGGGAGGGGAGGGGGAGGGGGAGGGGCGGGTCCTCCCCACCCCCAACTCGGAGCTGCTCCTGCCCCTCCCCCACCCTCCCATTTCTGCTTCATGGGTGGGGAGGGGCTGATCCCCATGGGTGGGGGGAGGGGCTGATCCCCATGGGTGGGGGAGGGGCTGATCTCCCATGGGTGGGGGAGGGGCTGATCCCCGCTGAGATCGTGGTGGGGGAGGGGTCAGTGCTGGTGGGGGAGTGTCACCCATGGGTGGGGAGGGTTGGGGTGGGTGAGGGTCACCCCTGGGTGGGTGAGGGTCACCCATGGGTGGGTGGGGAGGGTCACCCATGGGTGGGGGTCACCCATGGGTGGGTAAAGTCAGGGTGGGGGAGGGTCAGGGTGGGTGGGGTCACCCCTGGGTGGTGGGTGGGGGTCACCCCTGGGTGGGTGAGGGTCACCCATGGGTGGGGAGGGTCACCCATGGGTGGGTGGGGGTCACCCATGGGTGTGGAGGGTCACCCATGGGTGGGTGAGGGTCACCCCTGGGTGGGTGGGGGTCACCCATGGGTGTGGAGGGTCACCCATGGTGGGTGAGGGTCACCCCTGGGTGGGTGGGGGTCACCCCCAGGACACCGCCCGGTCCTCCTCCCCCATTGGCAGCAGCGCGGCCACCCCCAGGGGGATGGGGGAAGTGTCACCCATGGGTGGGTGGGGAGGGTCAGGGTGGGTGGGTGTCACCCATGGGTGGGTGGGGGTCACCCATGGGTGGGTGGGGGTCACCCATGGGTGGTGGGTGGGGGTCACCCCTGGGTGGGTGTGGGTCACCCATGGGTGCGGGTCACCCCCAGGACACCGCCCGGTCCTCCTCCCCCATTGGCAGCAGCGCGGCCACCCCCAGGAGGATGGGGAAGTGTCACCCATGGGTGGGTGGGGTCAGGGTGGGTGGGGGTCACCCATGGGTGGGTGGGGGTCACCCATGGGTGGGTGGGGTCAGGGTGGGGAAGGGTCGGGGTGGGTGAGGGTCACCCCTGGGTGGGTGGGGGTCACCCCTGGGTGGGGAGGGTCACCCAAGGGTGGGGGGTCACCCCTGGGTGGGTGTGTGTCACCCTTGGGGTGTCACCCCCATGTCACCGCCCTGTCCTCGTCCCCCACGGGCAGCAGCGCGGCCACCCCCAGGGGGATGGGGAAGTGTCACCCATGGGTGGGGAAGGGTCAGGGTGGGTGGGGGTCACCCCTGGGTGGGTGGGGGTCACCCATGGGTGTCACCCCCATGTCACCGCCCGGTCCTCGTCCCCCACGGGCAGCAGCGCGGCCACCACGCCGGTGCCGATGGTTCTGGCGCCGTCGCGCAGCGAGAAGCGCTGCCCCCGCTCCAGCACCATCGGCTGCCGCAGCAGCAGCGCCAGCGCCGCGTCCTCGCCCGGCATCACCAATCCTGTGTGTGGGGTGAGAGACAGCCTATTGATCCTATTGATCCCCTATCGATTCTATAGATCCTATTGATCCTATCGATCCTATCGATCCCAGAGATCCCATTGATCCACAGCCCCACAGATCCCCCAGCGCCAGCGCCGCGTCCTCGCCCGGCATCACCAAATCCTGTGTGTGGGGTGAGAGACAGCCTATTGATCCTATTGATCCCCTATCGATTCTATAGATCCTATTGATCCTATCGATCCTATCGATCCCAGAGATCCATTGATCCACAGCCCCACAGATCCCCCAGCGCCAGCGCCGCGTCCTCGCCCGGCATCACCAAATCCTGTGTGTGGGGTGAGAGACAGCCATTGATCCTATTGATCCCTATCGATTCTATAGATCCTATTGATCCTATCGATCCTATCGATCCCAGAGATCCCATTGATCCACAGCCCCACAGATCCCCCAGCGCCAGCGCCGCGTCCTCGCCCGGCATCACCAAATCCTGGGGGCCAGAGAGACAGCCTATTGATCCTATTGATCCTATTGATCCCCTATCGATTCTATAGATCCTATCGATCCTATCGATCCCATAGATCCCATTGATCCACAGCCCACAGATCCCCCAGCGCCAGCGCCGCGTCCTCGCCCGGCATCACCAAATCCTGTGTGTGGGGTGAGAGACAGAGCCTATTGATCCCCTATCGATCCTATTGATCCCCTATCGATTCTATAGATCCTATCGATTCTATAGATCCTATCGATCCCAGAGATCCCATTGATCCACAGCCCCACAGATCCCCCAGCGCCAGCGCCGCGTCCTCGCCCGGCATCACCAACTCCTGGGGGCCAGAGAGACAGAGCCTATTGATCCTATTGATCCTATTGATCCCCTATCGATTCTATAGATCCTATCGATTTCTATAGATCCTATCGATCCTATCGATCCCAGAGATCCCATGATCCACAGCCCCACAGATCCCCCACCCAGCGCCGCGTCCTCGCCCGGCATCACCAAATCCTGTGTGTGGGGTGAGAGACAGCCTATTGATCCTATTGATCCCCTATCGATTCTATAGATCCTATCGATTCTATAGATCCTATTGATCCCAGAGATCCATGATCCATTGATCCACAGCCCCACAGATCCCCCAGCGCCAGCGCCGCGTCCTCGCCCGGCATCACCAAATCCTGCGGGTGAGACAGAGCCTATTGATCCTATTGATCCCCTATTGATCCTATTGATCCTATTGATTCTATCGATCCTATCGATCCCAGAGATCCCATGCTCCACAGCCCCACAGATCCCCCAGCGCCAGCGCCGCGTCCTCGCCCGGCATCACCAAATCCTGCGGGTGAGACAGAGCCTATTGATCCCTATTGATCCTATTGATCCCCTATCGATCCCATTGATCCTATCGATCCCAGAGATCCCATTGATCCACAGCCCACAGATCCCCCAGCGCCAGCGCCGCGTCCTCGCCCGGCATCACCAAATCCTGTGTGTGGGGTGAGAGACAGCCTATTGATCCTATTGATCCCCTATCGATCCCTATCGATCCCTATCGATTCTATAGATCCTATAGATCCTATCGATCCAGAGATCCCATTGATCCACAGCCCCACAGATCCCAGAGACCCACAGATCCCCCAGCGCCAGCGCCGCGTCCTCGCCCGGCATCACCAAATCCTGGGGGCCAGAGAGACAGAGCCTATTGATCCTATTGATCCCCTATCGATTCTATAGATCCTATCGATCCTATCGATCCTATTGATCCCAGAGATCCCATTGATCCACAGCCCCACAGATCCCCCAGCGCCAGCGCCGCGTCCTCCCCCGGCATCACCAAATCCTGCGGGGCAGACACGCAGATCCTATTGATCCCTATAGATTCTATAGATCCTATAGATCCCAGAGATCCCCCGCGGATCCTATAGAACCCCTTGACCCACAGATCCCCTATAGATTCTATAGGTCCTATAGATCCCCTATAGACCCTATAGATCCCGGAGATCCCCCATAGATCCCGGAGATCCCCCACCGACCCTATAGATCCCCTATAGATCCTACACATCCCACAGTGACCCACAGATCCCAGAGATCCTGTGGGGCAGACCCAGAGATCCCCTATAGATCCTATAGATCCCACTCTGACCCACAGATCCTATATGATCCCACAGATCCTGTGGGCAGACCCACAGCTGCCACCCTGACCCACGGATCCTATAGATCCCAGAGATCCCCCGCAGATCCTATAGATCCTATACATCCCCCAGGATCCCGGCCCCACAGATCCCCCAGATCCCTCCAGCATCACAAATCCCCCTCAAATCTCCCCCAATCCCCCAGCCCCCCATATCCCCCCTGCCCCACAAATCCCCCCGATCCCCCCAGACCCACAGATCCCCCAAATCCCCCCAAATCCCCCCGATCCCCAGCCCCCCAGATCCCCTCCAGCCCCCCAGATCCCCCACAAATCCCCCCAGCCCCACAAATCCCCCAGATCCCCCCCAGATCCCCTCCAGCCCCCCCCAATCCCCCAGCCCCACAAATCCCCCCCTGATCCCCCCAATCCCCCAGCCCACAGACCCCCCCAGGCCCCCCAAATCCCCCCCGATCCCCCCCAGCCCCCAAATCCCCTCCAAATCCCCCTGATCCCCCCAAACCCCCCCAGCCCCCCAAATCCCCCCAAATCCCCCCAATCCCCCAGCCCCACAGACCCCCCAGCCCCCCCAAATCCCCTCAGATCCCCCCAGCCCCACAGATCCCCCCCGATCCCCCAGCCCCCCAGCCCCCCCATATCCCCCCATCCCCCCAAATCCCCCCGATCCCCCAGCCCCACAGATCCCCCATCCCCCAAATCCCCCCGATCCCCCAGCCCCACAGATCCCCAGCCCCCCAGATCCCCCCCGATCCCCCAGCCCCCCCAATCCCCCCAGCCCCCCCAATCCCCCAGCCCCCCCACCTTGCCGGGGGGGCAGCAGCACCCTGCAGGCGATGTCCCACGTGTGGAGAACATGACGGGCGCGTAGTGGGACACGAAGGGTTTGTGGCGGCCGCCCTCCTGCGGGGTCAGCACGTACACCTGCGCGGGGAGGAAGGGGTTAACGGCGGCCGGACCCACGGAGTGACCATGGAGTGACCACGGAGTGACCACAGAGTGACCACGGAGTGACCACGGAGTGACCCACCCGCCCTCCTGCGGGGTCAGCACGTACACCTGAGCAGTGGGGGAGGAAGGGGTTAACGGCGGCCGGACCCTGGAGTGACCAATGGAGTGACCACGGAGTGACCACAGAGTGACCACGGAGTGACCCATGGAGTGACCACAGAGTGACCCCACGGACTGACCCATGGACTGACCCATAGACTGACCCACAGAGTGACCACAGAGTGACCACAGACTGACCACCCGCCCTCCTGCGGGGTCAGCACGTACACCTGCACCGCGGGGAGGAAGGGGTTAACGGCGGCCGGACCCATCAATTGACCCACGGAAGTGACCCATGGACTGACCAATGGAGTGACCACAGAGTGACCCATGGACTGACCCACCCGCCCTCCTGCGGGGTCAGCACGTACACCTGAGCGGGGAGGAAGGGGTTAACGGCGGCCAGACCCATCGACTGACCAATGGAGTGACCACGGAGTGACCAGAGAGTGACCACAGAGTGACCACAGAGTGACCACGGACTGACCCATGGAGTGACCATGGAGTGACCACGGAGTGACCACGGAGTGACCATGGAGTGACCATGGACTGACCCACAGACTGACCCCATGGACTGACCCACGGACTGACCCACGGACTGACCCACGGACTGACCCATGGACTGACCCACGGACTGACCCATGGGACTGACCCACAGACTGACCCACGGACTGACCCACGGACTGACCCACGGACTGACCCACGGACTGACCCACGGACTGACCCATGGACTGACCCATGGACTGACCCATAGACTGACCCACAGACTGACCCACCCGCCCTCCTGCGGGGTCAGCACGTACACCTGCACCACGGGGAGGAAGGGGTTAACGGCGGCCAGACCCACGGAGTGACCACAGAGTGACCACAGACTGACCCATAGACTGACCACAGAGTGACCATGGAGTGACCACGGAGTGACCCATAGACTGACCCATAGACTGACCCATAGACTGACCCATGGACTGACCCATAGACTGACCCATAGACTGACCCATAGACTGACCATGGACTGACCCATAGACTGACCATAGACTGACCATAGACTGACCATAGACTGACCCATAGACTGACCATGGACTGACCCATAGACTGACCATAGACTGACCATAGACTGACCCATAGACTGACCATGGACTGACCCATAGACTGACCACGGACTGACCATAGACTGACCATGGACTGACCCATAGACTGACCCATAGACTGACCATGGACTGACCCATAGACTGACCCATGGACTGACCCATAGACTGACCCATAGACTGACCCATAGACTGACCCATAGAGTGACCACGGAGTGACCCACGGAGTGACCCACGGAGCCCCAAATCCTGACCCAAATCCTGCCCCCATCACCCCAGATCCCACCCCCACACCCCAAATCCCCCAAATCCGCCAAATCCCCCCCCGAATCCCACCCCCATCACCCCAAATCCCCCAAATCCCACACCCCAATGCCCCAAATCCCCCAAATCCCCCACCCCAAACCCCCCAAATCCCAAATCCCAAATCCCCCAAATCCCCCAAACCCCCCAAATCCCAAATCCCAAATCCCAAATCCCACCCCAAATCCCCCAAATCCCACATCCCAAATCCCCCAAATCCCCCAAATCCCACACCCCAAATCCCCCAAATCCCCCAAATCCCACACCCCAAATCCCCCAAATCCCCCAAATCCCACATCCCAAACCCCCCAAATCCCAAATCCCAAATCCCCAATCCCACCCCCCAAATCCCAAATCCCACCCCCCAAATCCCAAATCCCCTAAATCCCCCAAATCCCAAATCCCAAATCCCCCAAATCCCAAATCCCAAATCCCCCACCCCACATCCCAAATCCCAAATCCCACATCCCAAACCCCCCAAATCCCAAATCCCACCCCCCAAATCCCCAATCCCAATCCCACCTGTGCCTCCACCTTCTGCTGGGGCTGCAGGGAGCCGGGCTGGGCCAGCACCATCCCCCGGCGCACGTCCTCGCGCCGCAGCCCCCGGAGCAGCGCGCCGAGGTTGTCCCCGGCCTCGGCCACCTCCAGGCTCTTGTGGAACGTCTCAATTCCTGCAGGATTGGTGGGATTTTGTGGGATTTTGTGGGATTTTGGGGTGGTTTTGGGGTTTTTTTGGGGGTTTTTTGGGTTTTTTTGGGGTTTTTGGGGCTCTGTGGAGCAGCGCGCCCAGGTTGTCCCCGGCCTCGGCCACCTCCAGGCTCTTGTGGAACGTCTCGATCCCTGGAATTCCCGGGAATTGGGGGATTTTGGGGGATTTTGTGGGATTTTGGGGTTTTTTGGAGGTTTTTTAGGGGTTTTTTGGGGCTCTGTGGGGCAGCAGCGCCCCGAGGTTGTCCCCGGCCTTGGCCACCTCCAGGCTCTTGTGGAACGTCTCGATTCCTGCAGGATTTGTGGGATTTGTGGATTTTGTGGGATTTTGAGGGATTTTGTGGGATTTTGGGGGTTTTTGGGGTTTTTTTGGGGGGGTTTTTTTGGGGTTTTTTGGGGTTTTCTTGGGGGTTTTTGGGGCTCTGTGGGGCAGCAGAGCCCCGAGGTTGTCCCCGGCCTCGGCCACCTCCAGGCTCTTGTGGAACGTCTCAATTCCTGCAGGATTTGTGGGATTTTGTGGGAATTTGTGGGATTTTGAGGGATTTTGTGGGATTTTGGGGAATTTTGGAGGTTTTTTGGGGGTTTTGGGGTTTTTTTGGGGGGTTTTTGGGGCTCTGTGGGGCAGCAGCGCCCTGAGGTTGTCCCCGGCCTCGGCCACCTCCAGGCTCTTGTGGAACGTCTCGATTCCTGGAATTCCAGGGATTTGTGGGATTTGTGGGATTTGGGGGGTTTTGGGGGTTTTGGGGGATTTGGGGGTTTTTTGGGGGATTTTAGGGTTTTTTTGGGGGGATTTTGGGGTTTTTGGGGTCTCTGGGGTCCGTGGGGCTCCGTGGGGCAGTCAGGGGTCACTCAGGGGTCAGTTACAGGTCAGGGGTCACTCAGGGGTCACTCAGGGGTTGGTGGTCACTCAGGGGTCAGAGGTCAGGGGTCAGTTACAGGTCAGGGGTCACTCAGGGGTCAGTGGTCACTCAGGGGTCACTCAGGGGTCAGGGGTCACTCAGGGGTCAGTTACAGGTCAGGGGTCAGTGGTCACTCAGGGGTCAGAGGTCACTCAGGGGTCAGGGGTCAGGGATCACTCAGGGGTCACTCAGGGGTCAGAGGTCACTCAGGGGTCACTCACCGGTCACCACTGAGCGCAGCTGGCGGCCGTAGCCCAGCAGAGCTCAGGGGTCAGTGAGGGGTCAGTGGTCAGTTACAGGTCAGGGGTCACTCAGGGGTCACAGGTCACTCAGGGGTCAGAGGTCAGGGGTCACTCACCGGTCACCACTGAGCGCAGCTGGCGGCCGTAGCCCAGCAGAGCTCAGGGGTCAGTGAGGGGTCAGTGGTCACTCAGGGGTCAGTTACAGGTCAGGGGTCACTCAGAGATCACTCAGGGGTCACTCAGAGGTCACTCAGGGGTCAGAGGTCAGGGTCACTCACCAGTCACCACTGACCGCAGCTGGCGGCCGTAGCCCAGCAGAGCCCAAGGGTCAGTGAGGGGTCAGGGGTCAGTTACAGGTCAGGGGTCACTCAGGGGTCACTCAGGGGTCAGTTACAGGTCAGGGGTCAGAGGTCAGGGGTCAGGGGTCACTCACCGGTCACCACCGAGCGCAGCTGGCGGCCGTAGCCCAGCAGAGCTCAGGGGTCACTCAGGGGTCAGAGGTCACTCAGGGGTCAGAGGTCAGGGGTCACTCACCGGTCACCACTGAGCGCAGCTGGCGGCCGTAGCCCAGCAGAGCTCAGGGGTCAGTGAGGGGTCAGAGGTCACTCAGGGGTCAGGGGTCACTCAGAGGTCACTCAGGGGTCACTCAGGGGTCAGAGGTCAGAGGTCAGGGGTCACTCACCGGTCACCACTGAGTGCAGCTGGCGGCCGTAGCCCAGCAGAGCTCAGGGGTCAGTGGTCACTCAGGGGTCACTCAGGGGTCAGAGGTCACTCAGGGGTCACTCAGGGGTCACAGGTCACTCAGGGGTCAGAGCTCACTCAGGGGTCACTCAGGGGTCACTCAGGGGTCAGAGGTCACTCAGAGGTCAGAGGTCAGGGGTCACTCACCAGTCACCACCGACCGCAGCTGGCGGCCGTAGCCCAGCAGAGCTCAGGGGTCAGTGAGGGGTCAGGGGTCACTCAGGGGTCAGTTACAGGTCAGGGGTCACTCAGAGGTCACTCAGGGGTCAGAGGTCAGGGGTCAGGGGTCACTCACCGGTCACCACTGACCGCAGCTGGCGGCCGTAGCCCAGCAGAGCTCAGGGGTCAGTGAGGGGTCAGTGGTCAGTTACAGGTCAGGGGTAACTCAGGGGTCACTCAGGGGTCAGTTACAGGTCAGGGGTCAGGGGTCAGAGGTCAGGGGTCACTCACCGGTCACCACTGACCGCAGCTGGCGGCCGTAGCCCAGCAGCTCCACCTCGTCCCCTTTCCGGAGGGTTCCGCGCTCCAGAGTCCCCGTGACCACCGTGCCCCGCCCTGACAGGTGAGACACAGGTGAGACACACCGGGACAGGTGAGACACACCTGGGACAGGTGAGACACAGGTGAGACACACCTGGGACAGGTGAGACATGGACAGGTGAGACACACCTGGGACAGGTGAGACACACCTGGGACAGGTGAGACACAGGTGAGACACACCTGGGACAGGTGAGACACAGGTGAGACACACCTGGGACAGGTGAGACACACCTGGGACAGGTGAGACAGGTGAGACACACCTGGGACAGGTGAGACACAGGTGAGACACACCTGGGACAGGTGAGACACACCTGGGACAGGTGAGACACAGGTGAGACACACCTGGGACAGGTGAGACACAGGTGAGACACACCTGGGACAGGTGAGACACACCTGGGACAGGTGAGACACAGGTGAGACACACCTGGGACAGGTGAGACACACCTGGGACAGGTGAGACACAGGTGAGACACACCTGGGACAGGTGAGACACACCTGGGACAGGTGAGACACAGGTGAGACACACCTGGGACAGGTGAGACACACCTGGGACAGGTGAGACACAGGTGAGACACACCTGGGACAGGTGAGACACACCTGGGACAGGTGAGACACAGGTGAGACACACCTGGGACAGGTGAGACACACCTGGGACAGGTGAGACACAGGTGAGACACACCTGGGACAGGTGAGACACACCTGGGACAGGTGAGACACAGGTGAGACACACCTGGGACAGGTGAGACACACCTGGGACAGGTGAGACACAGGTGAGACACACCTGGGACAGGTGAGACACACCTGGGACAGGTGAGACAGGTGAGACACACCTGGGACAGGTGAGACATGGACAGGTGAGACAGGTGAGATGGGACAGGTGAGACAGGTGAGACACACCTGGGACAGGTGAGACATGGACAGGTGAGACAGGTGAGATGGGACAGGTGAGACAGGTGAGACACACCTGGGACAGGTGAGACATGGACAGGTGAGACAGGTGAGATGGGACAGGTGAGACAGGTGAGACACACCTGGGACAGGTGAGACACACCTGGGACAGGTGACAGACATGTGAGACAGGTGAGATGGGACAGGTGAGACATGGACAGGTGAGATGGGACAGGTGAGACACACCTGGGACAGGTGAGACAGGTGAGGGACAGGTGAGATTGGACAGGTGAGACACACCTGGGACAGGAGACAGGTGAGGGACAGGTGAAATACAGGTGAGGGACAGACCTGGGACAGGTGAGAGACGGACAGGTGAGATGGACAGGTGAGATGGACAGGTGAGATGGGACAGGTGTGCCCCAGGTGTGTTTTACGTGCCGTACACATACCATACAGGTGTATTACAGGTGTGACAGGTGTATTACAGGTGTGACAGGTGTGTCCCAGGTGTGTTACAGGTGTGTTTTACGTGCCGTACACGTACCATACAGGTGTATTACAGGTGTGTTACAGGTGTGTCACACCTGTACAGGTGTGTTTACCTGGGATGGAGTGCACGGCCTCCACGGGCAGCAGGCAGGGCCGCTCCAGGTGTGCCCCAGGTGTGTTTTAGGTGCCGTACACGCGCAGTACAGGTGTGTTACAGGTATGACAGGTGTGTGACAGGTGTGTTACACCTGTACAGGTGAGTTACCTGGGATGGAGTGCACGGCCTCCACGGGCAGCAGGCAGGGCCGCTCCAGGTGTGCCCCAGGTGTGTTTTAGGTGCCGTACACGCGCAGTACACGTGTGTTACAGGTATGACAGGTGTGTCACAGGTGTGTCACAGGTGTGTCTCAGGTAATTTACCTGGGATGGAGTGCACGGCCTCCACGGGCAGCAGGCAGGGCCGCTCCAGGTGTGACACAGGTGTGTTTTAGGTGCCGTACACGCGCAGTACAGGTGTGTTACAGGTATGACAGGTGTATTACAGGTATGACAGGTGTGACAGGTGTGTCACAGGTGTGACAGGTGTCAGACACACCTGTACAGGTAATTTACCTGGGATGGAGTGCACGGCCTCCACGGGCAGCAGGCAGGGCCTCTCCAGGTGTGACACAGGTGTGTTTTACGTGCCGTACACGCGCAGTACAGGTGTGTTACGGGTGTGACAGGTATGACAGGTATGACAGGTGTCAGACACACCTGTGCAGGTGTGTTTACCTGGGATGGAGTGCACGGCCTCCACGGGCAGCAGGCAGGGCCGCTCCAGGTGTGTCACAGGTGTGTTTTAGGTGCCGTACACGTACCATACAGGTGTATTACAGGTATGACAGGTGTATTACAGGTGTTACAGGTGTGTCACAGGTGTGTCTCAGGTAATTTACCTGGGATGGAGTGCACGGCCTCCACAGGCAGCAGGCAGGGCCGCTCCAGGTGTGTCACAGGTGTGTTTTACGTGCCGTACACGTACCATACAGGTGTATTACAGGTGTTACAGGTGTATTACAGGTGTGACAGGTGTCAGACACACCTGTACAGGTGTGTTTACCTGGGATGGAGTGCACGGCCTCCACGGGCAGCAGGCAGGGCCGCTCCAGGTGTGTCACAGGTGTGTTTTACATGCCATACACGTACCATACAGGTGTATTACAGGTGTTACAGGTGTATTACAGGTGTGACACAGGTATGACAGGTGTGACAGGTGTGTTACAGGTGTGTTTACCTGGGATGGAGTGCACGGCCTCCACGGGCAGCAGGCAGGGCCGCTCCAGGTGTGCCCCAGGTGTGTTTTACGTGCCGTACACGTGCGGTACAGGTGTGTCACAGGTATGACAGGTGTATTACAGGTGTTACAGGTGTCACAGGTGTGTCCCAGGTGTGTCACAGGTAATTTACCTGGGATGGAGTGCACGGCCTCCACGGGCAGCAGGCAGGGCCGCTCCAGGTGTCGCGCCGGCTGCGGGATGTGCTCGTCCACGGCCTCCAGCAGCCGCAGCACCGAGCGCAGCCCCAGCTCGGGATCGCGGTCCTGCGCCGCAGGTGCGACAGGTGAGGGACAGGTGAGCGACAGGTGGGACAGGTGAGCCCCAGGTGTACCCCAGGTGTGCCCAGGTGTGTCCAGGTGAGCCCCAGTGTGCCCCAGGTGTGCCCAGGTGACCCAGGTGTGCCCAGGTGTGCCCCAGGTGTGCCGAGGTGTGCCCCAGGTGTGCCCAGGTGTATCCCAGGTGTATCCCAGGTGTGCCCAGGTGTGCCCAGGTGTGTCCAGGTGTATCCCAGGTGTGCCCCAGTGTGCCCAGGTGTGCCCAGGTGTGTCCCAGGTGTGCCCAGGTGTGCCCAGGTGTGCCCCAGGTGTGCCCAGGTGTATCCCAGGTGTGCCCAGGTGTATCCCAGGTGTATCCCAGGTGAGCCCAGGTGTGTCCCAGGTGAGCCCAGGTGCCCCCAGGTGTGCCCAGGTGTATCCCAGGTGTGCCCCAGGTGTGCCCAGGTGTGCCCAGGTGTATCCCAGGTGTGCTCAGGTGTGCCCAGGTGTATCCCAGGTGTGCTCAGGTGTGCCCCAGTGTGTCCCAGTGTATCCCAGGTGTGCCCAGGTGAGCCCCAGGTGTACCTGCAGGGCGCAGAGCACCGACCCCACCACCACAGGTGTTTGGTTATTGATCCCCATTGATCAGTATCGATCAGTATTGATCAGTATCGATCAGGATTGATCAGTATTGATCAGTTATCGATCCCAGGTGTACCTGCAGGGCGCACAGCGCCGATCCCGCCACCACAGGTGTTTGGTTATTGATCCCCATTGGTCAGTATCGATCAGTATTGATCAGTATCGATCCCCATTGATCAGTATTGATCAGTATTGATCAGTATTGATCAGAATCGATCAGTTATCGATCCCAGGTGTACCTGCAGGGCGCACAGCGCCGATCCCGCCACCACAGGTGTTTGGTTATTGATCCCCATTGATCAGTATCGATCAGTATCGATCAGTATTGATCAGTATTGATCAGTTATCGATCCCAGGTGTACCTGCAGGGCGCACAGCGCCGATCCCGCCACCACAGGTGTTTGGTTATTGATCCCCATTGGTCAGTATCGATCAGTATCGATCAGTATCAATCCCCATTGATCAGTATTGATCAGTATCGATCAGTTATCGATCCCAGGTGTACCTGCAGGGCGCACAGCGCCGATCCCGCCACCACAGGTGTTTGGTTATTGATCCCCATTGGTCAGTATCGATCAGTATCGATCAGTATTGATCAGTATTGATCAGTATCGATCCCCATTGATCGGTATTGATCCCCATTGATCAGTTATCGATCCCAGGTGTACCTGCAGGGCGCACAGCGCCGATCCCGCCACCACAGGTGTTTGGTTATTGATCCCCATTGATCCCCATTGGTCAGTATTGATCAGTATTGGTCAGTATCGATCCCCATTGATCAGTATCGATCAGTATTGATCCCCATTGATCAGTATTGATCAGTATCGATCAGTATTGATCAGTATCGATCAGTTATCGATCCCAGGTGTACCTGCAGGGCGCACAGCGCCGATCCCGCCACCACAGGTGTGTTGTCGCCGTCGAAGCCGAACTCGCTGAGCAGCTCCCGCACCTCCAGCTCCACCAGCGGCAGCAGCTCCGGGTCCGGCACCGCGTCCGCCTTGTTCAGGTACACCACCACGTGCTGCACGCCCACCTGCAGGTGAGACACACCTGAGCACACCTGAGCACACCTGAACACACACCTGAGCACACCTGAGCACACCTGAACACACCTGAACACACACCTGAGCACACCTGAGCACACCTGAGCACACCTGAACACACACCTGAGCACACCTGAGCACACCTGAGCACACCTGAGCACACCTGAGCACACCTGAACACACACCTGAGCACACCTGAGCACACCTGAGCACACCTGAGCACACACCTGAACACACCTGAGCACACCTGAGCACACCTGAGCACACCTGAACACACACCTGAGCACACCTGAGCACACCTGAACACACCTGAACACACACCTGAGCACACCTGAGCACACCTGAACACACCTGAACACACCTGAACACACCTGAGCCCAGCCCCGCCTTGTTCAGGTACACCACCACGTGCTGCACGCCCACCTGCAGGTGAGACACACCTGAGCACACCTGAACACACCTGAGCACACCTGAGCACACCTGAGCACACCTGAACACACCTGAGCACACCTGAACACACACCTGAGCACACCTGAACACACCTGAGCACACCTGGGCACACCTGAACACACACCTGAGCACACCTGAGCACACCTGAGCCCAGCCCCACCTTGTTCAGGTACACCACCACGTGCTGCACGCCCACCTGGCCAGGTGAGACACACCTGAGCACACCTGAGCACACCTGAGCACACCTGAACACACCTGAGCACACCTGAACACACCTGAGCACACCTGAACACACCTGAGCACACCTGAGCACACCTGAACACACACCTGAGCACACCTGAGCACACCTGAGCACACCTGAGCACACCTGAGTCCAAACACACACCTGAGCCCAGCCCCGCCTTGTTCAGGTACACCACCACGTGCTGCACGCCCACCTGGCAGGTGAGACAGGTGAGACACACCTGAGCACACCTGAGCACACCTGAGCACACCTGAGCACACCTGAACACACCTGAGCACACCTGAGCACACCTGAGCACACCTGAGCACACCTGAGCACACCTGAGTCCAAACACACACCTGAGCCCAGCCCCGCCTTGTTCAGGTACACCACCACGTGCTGCACACCCACCTGGGCAGGTGAGACACACCTGAGCACACACCTGAGCACACCTGAACACACACCTGAGCACACCTGAGCACACCTGAGCACACACCTGAGCACACCTGAACACACCTGAGCACACCTGAGCACAGCCCCGCCTTGTTCAGGTACACCACCACGTGCTGCACGCCCACCTGGCCAGGTGAGACAGGTGAGACACACCTGAGCACACCTGAGCACACCTGAGCACACCTGAACACACACCTGAGCACACCTGAACACACACCTGAGCACACCTGAGCACACCTGAACACACCTGAGCACACACCTGAGCACACCTGAGCACACACCTGAACACACCTGAGCCCAAACACACACCTGAACACACCTGAGCACACCTGAGACACACCTGAGCACACCTGAGCACACCTGAACACACACCTGAGCACACCTGAACACACCTGAGCACACCTGAGCACACCTGAGCACACCTGAACACACACCTGAGCACACCTGAACACACCTGAGCACACCTGAGCACACCTGAGCACATCTGAGCACACCTGAGCACACCTGAGCACACCTGAGCACACCTGAGCCCAGCCCCGCCTTGTTCAGGTACACCACCACGTGCTGCACGCCCACCTGGGCAGGTGAGACAGGTGAGATTGGACAGGTGAGGGCTCACCTGTCGTGCCAGCAGCAGATGCTGTGACACACCTGTCCATGTCCCACCTGTCTGTTTACCTGTCCCACCTGCCTCACCTGTCCCACCTGTCCATGTCTCACCTGTCCATGTCTCACCTGTCCATGTCTCACCTGCCCATGTCCCACCTGTCCATGTTTCACCTGTCCCACCTGTCCATGTTTCACCTGTCCCACCTGTCTCACCTGTCCATGTCCCACCTGTCCCTTTACCTGTCTCTCACTTGTCCCACCTGTCCTCACCTGCCGTGCCAGCAGGAGGTGCTGACACACCTGTCCATGTCCCACCTGTCCATGTCCCACCTGTCCATGTCCCACCTGTCCATGTCTCACCTGTCCCACCTGTCCATGTCCCACCTGTCCATGTCTCACCTGTCTCACCTGTCCCACCTGTCCATGTCCCACCTGTCCATGTCTCACCTGTCTCACCTGTCTCACCTGTCCCACCTGTCCATGTCCCACCTGTCCCTTTACCTGTCTCACCTGTCCCACCTGTCCCTTTACCTGTCCTCACCTGCCGTGCCAGCAGGAGGTGCTCGCGGGTCTGCGGCATCTGCCCGTCGGTGGCCGTGTGTCCCACCTGTCCCTTTACCTGTCCCTTTACCTGTCCCACCTGTCCCATCTCACCTGTCCCTTTACCTGTCTCACCTGTCCCTTTACCTGTCCTCACCTGCCGTGCCAGCAGGAGGTGCTCGCGGGTCTGCGGCATCTGCCCGTCGGTGGCCGCCACCACCAGGATGACGCCGTCCAGGGGGGCGGTGCCCGTGATCATGTTCTGGGGCGAAAAACGGCAAATTCGGGTCACAGCGGGGGACTCGGGGAATTTCCAGGGTTTAGGGGGGAATCTCAGGATTTTTTCCCAAAATCCCCATTTTTCACCCCAAACCTTGACGTAGTCGGCGTGCCCGGGGCAGTCGGTGTGCGCCTGGTTGGGTTTTTCCCCCCAAAATTCACATTTTTTCCCCCAGATTTCAGGTTTTTTCCCCCAGATTTCGTGTTTTTCCCCCAAATTTCCGTTTTTTCCCAAAATCCCCATTTTTCACCCCAAACCTTGACGTAGTCGGCGTGCCCGGGGCAGTCGGTGTGCACCTAGTTGAGTTTCCCCCCCCAAAATTCACATTTTTTTACCGAAAATCCCTGTTTTTTCTCCCAGATTCCGTGTTTTTCCCCAAATTTCCGTTTTTTCCCAAAATCGCCGTTTTTCACCCCAAACCTTGACGTAGTCGGCGTGCCCGGGGCAGTCGGTGTGCGTGTAGTTGGATTTTTATCCCCAGATTTTGGGTTTTTTCCCCCAGATTTCGGGTTTTTTCCCCCAAACTCGGCATTTTTTTCCCCAAATTTCCGTTTTTTCCCAAAATCGCCGTTTTTGGCCCCAAACCTTGACGTAGTCGGCGTGCCCGGGGCAGTCGGTGTGCGCCTAGTTGAGTTTCCCCCCCCAAAAATCACATTTTTTTACCGAAAATCCCCGTTTTTTCCCCCAGATTTCGGGTTTTTTCCTCCAAACTCGGGATTTTTTCCCCAAATTTCCATTTTTTCCCAAAATCCCCATTTTTCACCCCAAAATTTGACGTAGTCGGCGTGCCCGGGGCAGTCGGTGTGCGCCTGGTTGGGTTTTTCCCCCAAAATTCACATTTTTTCCCCCAGATTTTGGGTTTTTTCCCCCAGATTTCGTGTTTTTCCCCCCAAATTTCCGTTTTTTCCCAAAATCCCCATTTTTCACCCCAAACCTTGACGTAGTCGGCGTGCCCGGGGCAGTCGGTGTGCACCTAGTTGAGTTTCCCTCCCCAAAAATCACATTTTTTTACCGAAAATCCCCATTTTTTCCCCCAAACTCGGCATTTTTCCCCCCAAATTTCCGTTTTTTCCCAAAATCGCCGTTTTTCACCCCAAACCTTGACGTAGTCGGCGTGCCCGGGGCAGTCGGTGTGCGCCTGGTTGGGTTTTTCCCCCCAAAATTCACATTTTTTCCCCCGGATTTCGTGTTTTTTCCCCCAAACTCGGCATTTTTTCCCCCAAATTTCCGTTTTTTCCCAAAATCCCCATTTTTCACCCCAAACCTTGACGTAGTCGGCGTGCCCGGGGCAGTCGGTGTGCGCGTAGTGCCGCCGCGCCGTGCTGTACTCCACGTGCGCCGCGTTGATGGTGATGCCGCGCGCTTTCTCCTCGGGGGCGCTGTCGATCTCCTCGTAGGGCCGGAACCGCGCCCCGCCCCCGGCCGACAGCACTGAGGGACCCAAAACCGGCGGAATTCACCCCAAAATCAGCACGGAAACAAAAAAACCCAATTTGGCAGGAAAAAAATCAAAATTCAGCTCAAAAATCCCAAAAAAGAGCCCAAAAACATGGAAATTCAGCCCAAAAACCAGCTCAGGCCCAGCCCCGCCCCCGGCCGACAGCACTGATGGACCCAAAACCGGCGGAATTCACCCCAAAATCAGCACGGAAACAAAAAACCCCAATTCGGCAGAAAAAACACCAAAAAACAGCTCGAAAATGCCAAAAAACAGCTCAAAAACATGGAAATTCAGCCCAAAACGAGCCCAAAAACCAGCTCAGGCCCAGCCCCGCCCCCGGCCAACAGCACTGAGGGACCCAAAATCGGCGGAATTCACCCCAAAATCAGCACGGAAACAAAAAACCCCAATTCGGCAGGAAAAAACCCCAAAATTCAGCCCAAAAACGCCCAAAATCAGCTCAAAAACCCCGAAATTCAGCCCAAAAACCAGCTCAGACCCAGCCCCGCCCCCGGCCAACAGCACTGAGTGACCCAAAACCGGCGGAATTCACCCCAAAATCAGCACGGAAACAAAAAACCCCAATTCGGCAGGAAAAACACCAAAAAACAGCTCGAAAATCCCAAAAAAGAGCCCAAAAACATGGAAATTCAGCCCAAAACGAGCCCAAAAACCAGCTCAGGCCCAGCCCCGCCCCCGGCCGACAGCACTGGCGGACCCAAAACCGGCGGAATTCACCCCAAAATCAGCACGGAAACAAAAAACCCCAATTCGGCAGGAAAAAAACCCCAAAAAACAGCTCAAAAATCCCAAAACCAGCCCAAAAACGCCCAAAACGAGCCCAAAAACCCCAAATTCAGCCCAAAAACCAGCTCAGGCCCAGCCCCGCCCCCGGCCGACAGCACTGACCGACCCAAAATCGGCGGAATTCACCCCAAAATCAGCATGGAAACAAAAAACCCCAATTCGGCAGAAAAAACACCAAAAATCAGCTCAAAAACACCCCAAATTCAGCCCAAAAACCCCAAATTCAGCCCAAAAACCCAAAATTCAGCCCAAAATCCCCGAAATTCACCCCAAAAATGTCACCGACCCCCCCGAAATCCCCTGTGAGAGCTCAGGAACCAAAATCCCCCAAATTCAGCCCAAAATTCCCGTTGGTCCCACTTTAACCCAGCCCAACCCAATTTCTCCCATTTTAAACCCATTTCTCCCATTTTTATTTATTTTAACCCTTTTTTCCCATTTTAACCCAATTTTCCCCCATTTTTCTCTACTCTAACCCCAATTTCTCCCATTTTAAACCCATTTCCCCCATTTTTACCTATTTTAACCCATTTTTCCCATTTTAACCCCATTTTTCCCCATTTTTCTCTACTCTAACCCCATTTTTCCTATTTTATTCTCATTTTTTCCCATTTTAACCCCATTTTTTCCCATTTTTCTCTCCTCTAACCCCAATTTCTCCCATTTTAACCCCATTTCTCCCATTTTTATCTATTTTAACCCTTTTTTCCCATTTTAATCCTATTTTTTCCCATTTTTCTCTCCTCTAACCCCAATTTCTCCCATTTTAACCCCATTTCTCCCATTTTTATCTATTTTAACCCTTTTTTCCCATTTTAACCCTATTTTTTCCCATTTTTCTCTACTCTAACCCCATTTTTCCTATTTTATTCTCATTTTTTCCCATTTTTCTCTACTCTAACCCCAATTTCTCCCATTTTAACCCCATTTCTCCCATTTTTATCTATTTTAACCCTTTTTTCCCATTTTAATCCTATTTTTTCCCATTTTTCTCTACTCTAACCCCAATTTCTCCCATTTTAAACCCATTTCTCCCATTTTTATCTATTCTAACCCCGTTTTCCCATTTTAATCCTATTTTTTCCCATTTTTCTCTACTCTAACCCCATTTTTCCTATTTTATTCTCATTTTTTCCCATTTTAACCCTTTTTTCCCATTTTTCTCTAACCCCATTTTTCCTATTTTATTCTCATTTTTTCCCATTTTAACCCCATTTTTCTCTAACCCCATTTTTATCTATTTTAACCCTTTTTTCCCATTTTAACCCCATTTTTTCCCATTTTTCTCTACTCTAACCCCATTTTTCCTATTTTATTCTATTTCAACCCTTTTTTCCTATTTTAACTCTATTTTTTACCATTTTTATCTATTTTAACCCCTTTTTCCCATTTTAACCCCAATTTTCCCCTTTTTCTCTATTTTAACCCCATTTTCTCCCATTTTAAACCCATTTCTCCCACTTTTATCTATTTTAACCCTTTTTTCCCATTTTAATCCTATTTTTTCCCATTTTTCTCTACTCTAACCCCATTTTCACCCATTCTAACCCCATTTTTCTCTACTTTAACCCCTTTATTTCCCATTTTTACCCCATTTTTTCCCATTTTTACCCCATTTTTTCCCATTTTTACCCCATTTTTTCCCATTTTTCTTTATTCTAAACCTCCTTTTCCCCATTTTAAGCTCATTTTCTCCCACTTTAACCCCGTTTTTTTGTTTTTTCTTGTTTTTTTTTTAATCCCCATTTTTAGTTATTTTAACCCCATTTTCTCCCACTTTAACCCCGTTTTTTTGTTTTTTCTTGTTTTTTTTTTAATCCCCATTTTTAGTTATTTTAACCCCATTTTCTCCCACTTTAACCCCGTTTTTTTCTGGTTTTTTTCTGTTTTTTTTTAAATCCCCATTTTAGCTATTTTAACCCCATTTTTAGCTATTTTAACCCTATTTTTTCCCGTTTTTTCCCGTTTTTGCCCGTTTTCACCCCATTTTTGACCCACCCTTGGTGATGGCCGCCGTCAGGGTGGTCTTGGCGTGGTCCCAGTTTAACCCCAGTTAAATCCCAGTTTAACCCCAGTTAAATCCCAGTTTAACCCCATTTTTAGCTATTTTAACCCCATTTTTAGCTAATTTAACCCCATTTTTTCCCATTTTAACGCCGTTTTTTCCCGTTTTTTCCCGTTTTTGCCCGTTTTCACCCCGTTTTTGACCCACCCTTGGTGATGGCCGCCGTCAGCGTGGTCTTGCCGTGGTCCCAGTTTAACCCCAGTTAAATCCCAGTTTAACCCCAGTTAAATCCCAGTTAAATCCCATTTTAACCCCATTTTTAGCTATTTTAACCCCGTTTTTTCCCGTTTTTGCCCGTTTTCGCCTGTTTTCACCCCATTTTTGACCCACCCTTGGTGATGGCCGCCGTCAGCGTGGTCTTGCCGTGGTCCCAGTTTAACCCCAGTTAAATCCCAGTTTAACCCCAGTTAAATCCCATTTTAACCCCATTTTTAGCTATTTTAACCCCGTTTTTTCCCATTTTAACCCCGTTTTTTCCCGTTTTTTCCCGTTTTCACCCCATTTTTGACCCACCCTTGGTGATGGCCGCCGTCAGCGTGGTCTTGCCGTGGTCCACGTGCCCGATGGTGCCGACGTTCACGTGGGGTTTGTCCCTCACGAAGGCGGCCTTGGCCTTGGGGGGGGCCTGGGAGGGAAGGGGTTAAACCCCCAAAAAACCCCAAAATGAACCCAAAAAAATCCCCCCGAAGAAACCCCTGAAATCCCGACAAAATCCCCCAAAATAAACCCGCAAAAAACCCAAAACACTCCAAAAAAACCCTCAATAGAAACCCCAAAAATACCTAAAAATGAACACCCAAAAAAACCCCCAAAAATCCCCCAAAATAAACCCAAAAAAGCCCCCAAAATAAATCCCCAAAAAAACCTCAAAATAAACCCCAAAATTCCCCCAAATAAACCCCTGAAGTCACCCCCAAAAAAACCGCAAAATAAGTTCCAAAATCCCGAAAAATAAACCCCAAAATAAAACCACAAAACCCCAAATTAAGCCCCAAAAATCCCCCAAAAAACCCTGAAAAAAACCCAAAATAAATCCCAAAAAAACTCAAAATAAATCCCCCAAAAAACTTCCAAATCCCCCCAAATAAACCCCTGAAGTCACCCCCAAAAAAACCCCAAAGTAAGTTCCAAAATCCCCCAAAAAAAAACAACCCCAAAATCCCCCAAAATAAACCCAAAAAACCCCAAATTAAACTCCAAAATCCCCCCCAAAAAACCCTGAAAAAACCCCAAAATAAATCCCCAAAAAAAGTCAAAATAAATCATCCAAAAAAAAACCCAAAATCCCCCCAAATAAACCCCTGAAGTCACCCCAAAAAAACCCCAAAGTAAGTTCCAAAATCCCCCAAAAAAACCAACCCCAAAATCCCCCAAAATAAACCCAAAAAACCCCAAATTAAACCCCAAAATCCCCCCCAAAAAACCCCTCAAAAAACCCCAAAATAAATCCCAAAAAAACCTCAAAATAAATCCCCAAAAAAACCCCAAAATCCCCCCAAATAAACCCCTGAAATCCCCCCAAAAAACCCCAAAGTAAGTTCCAAAATCCCAAAAAAAAACCAACCCCAAAATCCCCCAAAATAAACCCAAAAAACCCCCAAAATCCCCCAAAAAACTCAAAATATATTAAAAAAAAACCCCAAGAAATATCCCCCAAAACCCCACCAAAAAATCACCAAAACCACCCAAAAAAATCACCAAAAACCACCTCCAAAAAATCAGCAAAAATCCCCAAAAATCCCCAAAAATCCCTTAAAAATCCCCGACCCCAAACCAGTCAAAAACGGACCCAAAACTGTTCAAATTTGCCCGAAATGGCCCCAAATGTCCCCAAAAGCTCCTGGGCACTCACCGAGCTCAGCAGCCGCAGCCCGCGGAGACCTGGGGGAAATGGGAATTTGGGGGATTTTGGGGGATTTTGGGGGATTTTGGGGAATTCTGAGGAATTCTGAGGGATTTTGGGGGATTTTGGGGAATTTTGGGGCTATTTGTCAAATTCAGAAGAATTTTGTGGAATTCTTAGGGATTTTGCGGCTATTTTGTGGAATTTTGGGGCTTTTTGGCGAATTTTGGGGAATTCTGGGAATTCTGAGGGATTTTGGGGCTATTTTGGGGAATTTTGGGGAACTTTGTTGAATTCTGAGGGATTTTGGGTAATTCTGAGGGATTTTGGGGCAATTTTGTGGAATTTTGGGGAATTCTGAAGGATTTGGGGGCTATTTTGGGGGATTTTGGGGCCATTTTGGGGAATTTTGGGGCTATTTTGGGGAATTCTGAGGTTTTTTGGGTAATTCTGAGGGATTTTGGGGCAATTTTGTGGAATTTTGGGGAATTCTGAGGGATTTTGGGGCTATTTTGGGGAATTTTGGGGAATTCTGAGGGATTTTGGGGCTATTTTGGGGAATTTTGGGGAATTCTGAGGGATTTTGGGGCTATTTTGGGGAATTTTGGGGCTATTTGTCGAATTCTGAGGTTTTTTGGGTAATTCTGAGGGATTTTGGGGCAATTTTGTGGAATTTTGGGGAATTCTGAGCGGTTTTGGGCCATTTTGGGGAATTCTGAGGTATTTTGGGGCTATTTTGGGGAATTTTGGGGAATTCTGAGGGATTTTGGGGAATTCTGAGGGATTTTGGGGCTATTTTGGGCCATTTTGGGGAATTCTGAGGGGTTTTGGGCCATTTTGTGGAATTTTGGGGCTATTTATCGAATTCTGAAGAATTTTGTGGAATTCTGAGGGATTTTGGGGCTATTTTGTGGCATTTTGGGGCTATTTGTCAAATTCTGAGAGATTTTGGGGAATTCTGAGGGATTTTGGGGCTATTTTGGGGAATTTTGGGGAATTCTGAGGGATTTTGGGGCTATTTTGGGGAATTTTGGGAATTCTGAGGGATTTTTGGGAATTCTGAGGGATTTTGGGCCATTTTTGGGGAATTCTGAGGGGTTTGGGGGCCATTTTGTGGAATTTTGGGGCTATTTATCGAATTCTGAAGAATTTTGTGGAATTCTGAGGGATTTTGGGGCTATTTTGGGGAATTTTGGGGCTACCTGTCGAATTCTGAGGGTTTTTAGGTAATTCTGAGGGTTTTTGGGGCCATTTTGGGGAATTTTGGGGAATTCTGGGAATTCTGAGGGATTTTGGAGCAATTTTGTGGAATTTTGGGGCTATTTATCGAATTCTGAGTAATTTTGGGGAATTCTGAGGGATTTTGGGGCTATTTTGGGGATTTTTGGGGATTCTGAGGGATTTTGGGGCAATTTTGTGGAATTTTGGGGCTATTTGTCGAATTCTGAGGAATTTTTGGTAATTCTGAGGGATTTTGGGACAATTTTTGGGAATTCTGAGGGATTTTTGGGGCAAATTTGAGGGATTTTGGGGGGATTTTGGGGAATTCTGAGACATTTTGGGGCAGTTTTGTGGAATCCTCAAGAATTTGGAGGAATTTGGAGGATTTTGGAGGAATGCTGGGGCGGTCGTGGGGAATTCCGAGGGATTCTCTGGAATTCTCTGGAATTCTGTGGAATTCTGTGGAATTCGCGGCGCTTTTGGGGCGATTTCCGCCCGTTTTGGGCCGTCCCGGCGCTCCCGGGGTGACCCCGCCGGCCCCGCCCCCCCCGCGCTTCAGCCCCGCCCCTCCCCCGCCCCCCGCCCCCTCCCCTCCCCCCGCCCGCGCTCCCGGCCCGCCCAGAAAGCCCCAAAAGCGGCGGAATCGGCCCCAAAAGCGCCGCACCCGCCAGGGCCCCGCGCCGCAGCAGCGCCGCCGGCAGCGCCATCTTCGTCCCGCCGCGCCGGAAGTGCCGCTGAGGCGGCTTCCGGTCCCGCCGGCCCGCGCGCTCCCCGCGCTTCCGGTCCTGCCTGACCGAGCTTCCGGTCCTGCCTGACCGAGCTTCCGGTCCTGCCTGACCGCGCTTCGCTTCCCGCGCTCCCCGCGCGCCGCTCCGGCCGACCCGGAGGACCCAAAACCGCCCCAAAATCACCCCAAAACTGCCCCAAACCGCCCAAAATCACCCCCAAATCCCCCCAAAATCGCGCCAAAACCGCCCCGAAATCCCCCCAAAATCGCCTCAAAATACCCCAAAATCCCCCAAACCGCCCAAAATCCCCCAAAATCGCCTCAAAATACCCCAAAACCCCCAAAATCACCCCAAAATCCCCCCAAAATCGCGCCAAAACCGCCCCGAAATCCCCTCCAAAATCCCCCAAACCGCCCCCAAACCACCCAAAATCACCCAAAATCACCAAAAATCCCCCAAAACCGCCCAAAATCAGCCCAAAACCGCCCCAAAATCCCCCCAAATCGCCTCAAAATCACCCCAAACCCCCCAAAATCCCCCCAAAATCGCGCCAAAACCGCCCCAAAATCCCCCCCAAAATCACCCCAAACCCCCCAAAATCCCCCCAAAATACCCCAAAACCGCCCAAAATCCCCCCAAACCGCCCAAAATCCCCCAAAATCGCCTCAAAATACCCCAAAATCACCCCAAACCACCCTGAAATCCCCCCAAACCGCCCAAAATCACTCAAAATCACCCAAAATCGCCCAAAATCGCCTCAAAATCCCCCAAAATCCGCCCCTCCCCCCTCCCCAAAAAAACCCGCCAATAAAAGTTTCGGATTTTGGTGGTTTTTGTACAAAATTCGGGTTTGTATCAAACCGGGGGGGGGGGGGGCCCAGGTGAGCTCAGGTGGGCTCAGGTGAGCTCAGGTGAGTCTCAGGTGAGCTCAGGTGAGCTCAGCTGAGTCTCAGGTGAGCCCAGGTGATCTCAGGTGGGCTCAGGTGGGCTCAGGTGAGTCTCGGGTGAGCTCAGGTGGGCTCAGGTGAGCCCAGGTGAGCTCAGGTGAGTCTCAGGTGAGTCTCAGATGTCTCAGGTAAGTCTCAGGTGAGTCTCAGGTGAGGTCCAGGTGAGCTCAGGTGAGCTCAGGTGAGTCTCAGGTGAGTCTCAGGTGAGTCTCAGGTGAGTCTCAGGTGAGCTCAGGTGAGCCCAGGTGATCTCAGGTGGGTTCAGGTGATCTCAAGTGAGTCTCAGGTGAGCCCAGGTGAGTCTCAGGTGAGTCTCAGGTGAGCCCAGGTGAGTCTCAGGTGGGCTCAGGTGAGTCCAGGTGAGTCCAGGTGAGCTCAGGTGAGTCTCAGGTGAGTCTCAGGTGAGTCTCAGGTGAGCTCAGGTGAGCTCAGGTGGGCTCAGGTGAGGTCCAGGTAACCCCAGGTGGGCTCAGGTGAGCTCAGGTGAGTCTCAGGTGAGCTCAGGTGAGCCCAGGTGAGGTCCAGGTAACCCCAGGTGAGCTCAGGTGGGCTCAGGTGAGCTCAGGTGAGCTCAGGTGGGTCCAGGTGAGCTCAGGTGAGCTCAGGTGGGCTCAGGTGAGCTCAGGTGAGTCTCAGGTGAGTCTCAGGTGGGCTCAGGTGAGGTCCAGGTAACCCCAGGTAACCCCAGGTGGTCTCAGGTGTGTCAGGTGTGTCAGGTGAAGGTGAGCGAGAACGCCCGGTAGCCCAGGTTGGTGAAGACGTCGATTTTGGGGCTGTTCCCGGCCACCGTCAGCACCTGGGGGAGGGGCGGGGTCAGACACGCCCACACCTGGCCACGCCCACCTGGGAGAGCCCAGGTGAGTTTGGGATGGGCCCAGGTGTGTCAGGGATGGGCCCAGGTGAGTTTGGGATGCGCTCAGGTGAGCCCAGGTGTGTCAGGGATGGCTCAGGTGAGTTTGGGATGCGCCCAGGTGAGTTTGGGATGGGCCCAGGTGAGCTCAGGTGTGTCAGGGATGGGCCCAGGTGTGTCAGGGATGGCTCAGGTGAGTTTGGGATGGGCCCAGGTGAGCTCAGGTGTGTCAGGGATGGGCCCAGGTGTGTCAGGGATGGCTCAGGTGAGTTTGGGATGGGCCCAGGTGAGTTTGAGATGCGCCCAGGTGAGTTTGAGATGCGCCCAGGTGAGCCCAGGTGTGTCAGGGATGGGCCCAGGTGAGTTTGGGATGGGCCCAGGTGAGTTTGGGATGCGCCCAGGTGAGTTTGGGATGGGCCCAGGTGAGCCCAGGTGAGTTTGGGATGGGTTTGGGATGGGTTCAGGTGTGTCCCAGGTGTGCCCAGGTGTGTCTCAGGTGTGCCCAGGTGTGCCCAGGTGTGTTACCTGGCGCTCAGGTGAGCGCGGGTGCAGGCACAGGCTGCGCTGGGTTATTGGGTGGGTTTATGGGATGGGTTCAGGTGTGTCTCAGGTTTGTTCAGGTGTGCCCAGGTGTGTCCCAGGTGTGCTCAGGTGTGCTCAGGTGTGCCCAGGTGTGTTACCTGGTGCTCAGGTGAGCGCGGGTGCAGGCACAGGCTGCGCTGGGTTATTGGGTGGGTTTATGGGATGGGTTCAGGTGTGTCAGGGATGGGTTCAGGTGTGCTCAGGTGTGTCTCACGTGTGCCCAGGTGTGCCCAGGTGTGTTACCTGGTGCTCAGGTGAGCGCGGGTACAGGCACAGGCTGCGCTGGGTTTATGGGATGGGTTTGGGATGGGTTCAGGTGTGTCAGGGATGGGTTCAGGTGTGCTCAGGTGTGTCAGGGATGGGTTCAGGTGTGCTCAGGTGTGTCCCAGGTGTGCCCAGGTGTGTTACCTGGTGCTCAGGTGAGCGCGGGTGCAGGCACAGGCTGCGCTGGGTTATTGGGATGGATTTTGGGATGGGTTCAGGTGTGTCAGGGATGGGTTCAGGTGTGCTCAGGTGTGTCTCAGGTGTGTCTCAGGTGTGCTCAGGTGTGCCCAGGTGTGTTACCTGGTGCTCAGGTGTGTTACCTGGTGCTCAGGTGAGCGCGGGTGCAGGCACAGGCTGCGCTGGGTTTATGGGATGGGTTTGGGATGGGTTCAGGTGTGTCAGGGATGGGTTCAGGTGTGCTCAGGTGTGTCTCAGGTGTGCCCAGGTGTGTTACCTGGTGCCCAGGTGTGTTACCTGGTGCTCAGGTGAGCGCGGGTGCAGGCACAGGCTGCACTGGGTTATTGGGATGGGTTTGGGATGGGTTCAGGTGTGCTCAGGTGTGTCTCAGGTGTGCTCAGGTGTGCCCAGGTGTGTTACCTGGTGCTCAGGTGAGCGCGGGTGCAGGCACAGGCTGCGCTGGGTTATTGGGATGGGTTCAGGTGTGTCAGGGATGTGCTCAGGTGTGTTCAGGTGTGTCTCAGGTGTGCTCAGGTGTGTCTCAGGTGTGCCCAGGTGAGTTTTGGGTTACCTGGTGCTCAGGTGAGCGCGGGTGCAGGCACAGGCTGCGCAGCGCCGGCGGCGACACCGGGACCCTCCCCCGCACGTCCCCGCTGAGCTGCAGCAGGTGAAGGGCGGGGCCGACCCCCCCCGACAGCACCTGCGGGACTGGGAGTGACTGGGGGAACTGGGAGGGACTGGGAGGGACTGGGAGGGACTGGGAGGGACTGGGAGGGACTGGGATCAAACTGGGAGGGACTGGGAGGGACTGGGATGGACTGGGAGTGACTGGGGGAACTGGGAGGGACTGGGATAGACTGGGATCAAACTGGGATCAAACTGGGAGGGACTGGGAGGGAACTGGGAGGGACTGGGATAAACTGGGAGGGACTGGGAGGGACTGGGAGGGAACTGGGAGGGACTGGGATAAACTGGGAGGGAACTGGGAGGGACTGGGAGGGACTGGGGGAACTGGGATGGACTGGGATAGACTGGGATCAAACTGGGGTCAAACTGGGAGGGACTGGGAGGGACTGGGATAAACTGGGATCAAACTGGGAGGGACTGGGAGGGACTGGGATAAACTGGGATCAAACTGGGAGGGACTGGGAGGAACTGGGAGGGAACTGGGAGGGACTGGGATAAACTGGGATGGACTGGGATGGACTGGGAGGGACTGGGAGGGACTGGGAA
The DNA here is from genome assembly GCF_046129695.1 of Lonchura striata. NCBI lineage: Eukaryota > Metazoa > Chordata > Aves > Passeriformes > Estrildidae > Lonchura > Lonchura striata. The sequence continues at coordinate 16,448 of NC_134637.1, read as the reverse complement.
AGACTGGGATCAAACTGGGAGGGACTGGGAGGGACTGGGAGGGAACTGGGAGGGAACTGGGAGGGACTGGGACCAAACTGGGATCAAACTAGGATGGATTGGGAGTGACTGGGAGGGACTGGGAGGGGCTGGGATAAACTGGGATAAACTGGGAGGCAATGGGATGAACTGGGAGGGAACTGGGATCAAACTGAGTGAACTGGGATGAAACTGGGACCAAACTGGGAGGGACTGGGGGGGACTGGGATGAACTGGGAGGGGATTGGGGGGGACTGGTGTGGAACCGGGTGAACTGGGGTGGTCCGGGATCAAACTGGGAGCTACTGGGACAGACTGGGAGGGACTGGGACCAAACTGGGCGGGTCTGGGCCGGGCACAGACCAGCTTACACTGGTCCATACTGGTCCATACTGGTTTATACTGGTTCATACTGGTCCCCGCTCACCAGGTCCTGGTGGAACAGCGCGTGGTGCTGCGGCGCCGCCAGCCCGAACACCGTGGTGGGCGTCCCCGAGCGCAGGTGCCAGAGCGTCAGGGCGGGGCCGCCGCCGCACACCTGCGGCCAGGTGGGTCAGACACGCCCCGGGGGCGGGGCCTCGCTCCTTTGATAAGCCCCTCCCCTTTTATTCAGCCCCTCCCCCTTTGGTAAGCCCCTCCCCTCGTCTTTAGCCCCGCCCCTTTTGCTGAAACCCCTCCCCTTTTAATCAGCCACGCCCCCTTTGATGAGGCCCCTCCCCTTCCCTCAAGCCCCTCCCCTTTTTATTCAGCCCCTCCCCCTTTGATAAGCCCCTCCCCTTATCTTTAGCCCCACCCCTTTGTTAAGCCCCTCTTATCTTTAGCCCCGCCCATTTGATAAGCCCCTTATCTTTAGCCCCGCCCCCTTTGATAAGCCCCTCCCCTTATCTTTAGCCCCGCCCCTTTGATAAGCCCCTTATCTTTATCCCCGCCCCTTTGATAAGCCCCTCCCCTTATCTTTAGCCCCTCCCCTTATCTGTAGCCCCGCCCCCTTTGATAAGTCCCTCCCCTTATCTTTAGCCCCGCCCCCTTCGATAAGCCCCTTATCTGTAGCCCCGCCCCCTTTGATAAGCCCCTCCCCTTATCTTTAGCCCCGCCCCTTTCCACAAACCCCGCCCCCTTAGCAGAGACCACGCCCCTTTTCGAAGCCCCGCCCCTTTTTGAGACCCCTCCCCTTCCCTCAAGCCCCGCCCCTTTTGAGGCCCCGCCCCCTTACTGAGGCCACGCCCCCTTAGCGTTGACTTTGCCCCCTTTACTGAGGCCCCGCCCATTTGTCGAGGCCCCACCCCCTTTGCTGAGGCCACGCCCCCTTTGAGGCACCCCCCTTAGCTTTAACCCCGCCCCCTTTATTGAGGCCCCGCCCCCTTTTTGAGGCCCCACCCCTTTGTTGAGGCCCCGCCCCTTTTTCGAGGCCCCGCCCCTTTTCGAAGCCCCGCCCCCTTTTGAGGCCCCGCCCCTCCGGCCCCGCCCCCGCACCATCCAGTCGCTCTCGGTGGCCAAACAGCGAATCCACTTGCCCAGCTGGGGACGGCTGCACTCCTGGAACCAGTACGGACCAGTTACAACCAGTTAGAACCAGTACGGACCAGTTGGAACCGGTATGGACCAGTTAGAACCAGTACGGACCAGTTAGAACCAGCACGGACCAGTTAGAACCGGTATGGACCAGTACGGACCAGTACGGACCAGTTAGAACCAGTTAGAACCAGCACGGACCAGTATGGACCAGTTAGAACCAGTACGGACCAGTATGGACCGGTTAGAACCAGTACAGACCAGTTAGAACCAGTACGGACCAGTATGGACCGGTTAGAACCAGTACGGACCAGTTAGAACCAGTACGGACCAGTATGGACCGGTTAGAACCAGTACGGACCAGTTAGAACCAGTTAGAACCAGTACGGACCAGTTAGAACCAGCACGGACCAGTTAGAACCAGTTAGAACCAGTACGGACCAGTTAGAACCAGCACGGACCAGTTAGAACCAGTTAGAACCAGTACGGACCAATTAGAACCAGTTAGAACCAGCATGGACCAGTTAGAACCAGCACGGACCAGTTAGAACCAGTACGGATCAGTTAGAACCAGTACGGACCAGTTATAACCAGCACAGACCAATTAGAACCAGTACGGACCAGTACAATCCCCTCCCAGTGCATCCCAGTTTGTCCCAGTCCCTCCCAGTTTGATTCCAGTCCTGCCCAGTCCCTCCCAGTTTGTCCCAGTCCCTCCCAGTTTAATCCCAGTTCCTTCCCAGTCCCTCCAAGTTTGTCCCAGTTTGATCCCAGTTTGGTCCCAGTCCCCCCCAGTTCCCTCCCAGCCTCTCCCAGTTTGATCCCAGTCCATTCCAATCCCCTCCCAGTCCCTCCCAGTTTATCCCAGTCCCTCCCAGTTCATCCCAGTCCCTCCCAGTTCCCCCCCAGTCCCTCCCAGTCCCTCCCAGTTCCCTCCCAGTCCCTCCCAGTCCCTCCCAGTCCCTCCCAGTTCCCTCCCAGTTCCCCCCCAGTCCCTCCCAGTCCCTCCCAGTCCCTCCCAGTTCCCTCCCAGTTCCCCCCCAGTCCCTCCCAGTCCCTCCCAGTTCCCTCCCAGTCCCTCCCAGTCCCTCCCAGTTCCCTCCCAGTTCCCCCCCAGTCCCTCCCAGTCCCTCCCAGTCCCTCCCAGTTCCCTCCCAGTCCCTCCCAGTCCCTCCCAGTTCCCTCCCAGTTCCCCCCCAGTCCCTCCCAGTCCCTCCCAGTCCATCCCAGTCCATCCCAGTTCATCCCAGTTTGTCCCAGTCCCACCTGGTATTTGTGCACCTCGATCAGCTGCACCTGGGAGCCCGTCCGGAGATCTGGGCGCAATTCCGGCCGTTTTGGGGCATTTTGGGGAATTTGGGGCATTTTTGGGGAATTTGGGGGTTTTGGGGGGGAATTTGGGTTTTTTTGGTGCATTTTGGGGGAATTTTTGGTTTTTTTGGGGCATTTTGGGGGAATTTTGGGGTTTTTTGGGGCATTTTTGGGGAATTTTGGGGTTTTTTGGGGGGGAATTTGGGTTTTTTTGGGGCATTTTGGGGGAATTTTGGGGTTTTTTGGGGCATTTTTGGGGTTTTTGAGGGGATTTGGGCGTGGGGGGGTCGGGAAGTGGATTTTGAAGTTATTTTTGGGTAATTTTGGGATGTTTAGTGAATTTTGGGGTGACTTTGGGGTGGATTTTGGGGTGATTTTGGGGTGATTTTGAGGTGATTTTGGGGGATTTTGGTGGATTTTGGGGGATTTTGGGGTGACTTTGGGGTGATTTTGGGGGGTTTTGGGGTGATTTTGGGGTGATTTTGGGGTGGATTTTGGGGGATTTTGGGGTGATTTTGGGGTGATTTTGGGGTGATTTTGGGGGGATTTTGGGGGATTTTGGGGTGATTTTGGGGGATTTTGGGCCCGCTCACCCCAGAGCCTCACGGTGGGTTTTGGGGCTGGATTTTGGGATGATTTTGGGGGATTTTGGGGGATTTTGGGCCCGCTCAGCCCAGAGCCTCACGGTGGGTTTTGGGGCTGGATTTTGGGATGATTTTGGGGGATTTTGGGGGGTTTTGGGCCCGCTCACCCCAGAGCCTCACGGTGGGTTTTGGGGGTGGATTTTGGGGTAATTTTGGGGGATTTTGGGGGATTTGGGCCCCGCTCACCCCAGAGCCTCACGGTGGGTTTTGGGGGTGATTTTGGGGTGATTTTGGGGTGATTTTGGGGTGATTTTGGGGGGTTTTGGGCCCGCTCACCCCAGAGCCTCACGGTGCCGTCCTCGCCCCCCGAGAGCACCTGCGGGAGCTGCTCCCGCAGCGCCACCACGTGCACCAGGTCCTGGTGGCCCCGCAGCTCGTGCTGCCCCAGAAATGAGCCAAAACCGCCCCAAATCACCCCAAAATCCAGCCCAGGAACAACCCAAAAATCACCCCAGAAACGACCCCAAAAATCGCCCCAAACCACCCCAAAACCGCCTTGAAACGACCCCAAAACCACCCCCAAACTGCCCCTAAATCTCCCAAAAATCACCCCAAATCCATCCCAAAACTATCCCCAGAACCACCCCAAAATCACCCCCAAAATCATCCCCAAATCACCCCCAAAATCTCCCCAAAATCACCCCAAAATTACCCCAAAAACCACCCCCAAACTGCCCCAAAAACCACCCCTAAACCACCCCCAAAATCACCCCAAATCCATCCCAAAACTATCCCCAAAATCACCCCCAAAACTGCCCCAAAATCACCCCCAAAATCATCCCAAAATCACCCCAAAATCTCCCCAAAATCACCCCAAAATCACCCCAAAATCATCCCCAAAACTGCCCCAAACTGCCCCAAAAAACGCCCCTAAACCACCTCCAAAATCACCCCAAATCCATCCCAAAACTATCCCCAAAATCACCCCCAAAACTGCCCCAAAATCACCCCCAAAATCACCCCAAAATCACCCCAAAATCATCCCCAAAATCACCCCCAAAATCACCCCAAAATCATCCCCAAAATCACCCCAAAATCTCCCCAAAATCATCCCCAAACTGCCCCTAAATCTCCCAAAATCACCCCAAATCCATCCCAAAACTATCCCCAAAATCACCCCCAAAACTGCCCCAAAATCTCCCCAAAATCATCCCAAAATCTCCCCAAAATTACCCCAAAACCACCCCAAACTGCCCCAAAATCCCCGGAATTTCCCCCAAATTCCCCATTTTTCCCAAATCCCCCTGAACTCCCCCAAGGCTCCCTGTCTCCCCACACCGCTGGGTTTCCCGTTTTTGCCCAAATTCGCCCGTTTTTGCCCAAATTCCGCCGTTTTTGCCCCAAATCCCAAACTCCCCCAATGCTCCCCACACCCCAGTTTCCCGTTTTGCCCAAATTCGGCCGTTTTTGCCCAAATTTGGCCGTTTTTGCCCCAATCCCGCCCCGCCGCTCACGGTGAAGGCGCCGCTCTCCAGGTCCAGCACGCGCACGGCGCCGTCCCCGCCCGCCAGCGCCGCCCAGTGCTCCTGCCGGGAACTGCAGCTGGGGGCGGCCCGCGGCGCCCCCAAAATACCCCAAAATACCCCAAAATAACCCCAAAATCCTGCAAAAAAAACCCCCCAAAAAACCCCAAAATCCCGCAAAAAAAACCCCCAAAAAAACCCCAAAATCCCGCAAGAAAACCCCAAAATCCCGCAAAAAAAAACCCCAAAAGAACCCCCAAAATCCCGCAAAAACTCCCCCAAAATCCCGCAAAAAAAAAAACCCCAAAAAAACCCCAAAATACCCCCAAAATACCCCCAAAATGCTGCAAAAAAACCCCCCAAAAAACCCCCAAAATACCCCAAAATAACCCCAAAATCCTGCAAAAAAAACCCCCAAAAAACCCCCAAAATCCCGCCAAAAACCCCCCAAAAAACCCCCAAAATCCCGCAAGAAAACCCCCAAAATCCCGCAAAAAAAAAAAACCCCAAAAGAACCCCCAAAATCCCGCAAGAAAACCCCCAAAATCCCGCAAAAAAAAAACCCCAAAATACCCCCAAAATCCCGCAAAAACTCCCCCAAAATCCCGCCAAAAAAACCCCCAAAAGAACCCCCAAAATCCCGCAAGAAAACCCCCAAAATCCCCCCAAAATCCTGCAAAAGAACCCCCAAAATCCCGCAAAAAAAACCCCAAAATCCCCCAAAAACCCCCCAAAAAATCCCGCAAAAAACCCCCCAAAATCCCCCAAAAATACCCCCAAAATCCCGCAAAGAAAACCCCCAAAATCCCCCCAAAAAACCCCAAAATCCTGCAAAAAGCTCCCCAAAATCCTGCAAAAAAACCACCCCGAAATTCTCCCCAAGATCCCGCAAAATTCCCCCCAAAATCCTCCAAAAAAACCCCCAAAATCCTGCAAAAAAACCCCCAAAAATTCCCCCCAAAATCCCAAAAAAATCCCCCAAAAAACCCCCCAAAATAACCCCCAAAATCCTGCAAAAAAAACCCCAAAAATTCTCCCCAAAATCCCCAAAAAATCCCCCCAAAAAACCCCCAAAATCCCACAAAAAACCTCCCAAAATTTTCCCCAAAATCCCACAAAAACCCCCCAAAAATTCCCCCCAAAAATCCCCAAAAAATCCCCCCCAGGGAAGGTTTTTGGTTTTTTTGGGGAAGAGTTTTTGGGTTAATTTTGGGAAGTTTTTGGGTTTTTTGGGGAAGGTTTTTGGGGTTAATTTTGGGAAGTTTTGGGGTCTTTAGGGGAAGTTTTTGGGGTTTTTTTTGAGGCAGGTTTAGGGGTTTTTAGGGTTTTTTTTGGGAAGGTTTTTGGGGTTAATTTTGGGAAGGTTTTGGGGGTTTTTGGGGAGATTTTGGGGTTTTTTTGGGGAGGTTTTGGGTTTTTTTTTGGGGAAGATTTTGGGGTTAATTTTGGGAAGGTTTTGGGGGTTTTTGGGGAGATTTTGGGGTTTTTTTGGGGAAGATTTTGGGGTTAATTTTGGGAAGGTTTTGGGGGTTTTTGGGGAGGTTTTCGGTTTTTTTTTGAGAAGATTTTGGGGTTAATTTTGGGAAGGTTTTTGGGGTTAATTTTGGGAAGGTTTTTGGGGTTTTTCTAGGGGAGGTTTTGGGGTTAATTTTGGGAAGGTTTTTGGGGGTTTTTGGGAAGGTTTTTGGGAAGTTTTTGGGGTTTTTGGGGTCCCGGGACCCCCCCTCACCCTCTGGTTCACCTCCAGCCCGTTGATCTCCGGCACCTCCAGGCTGCTCCTGGGGAGGGGCAGAACTGGGGGGTCCGGACCCCCGAGACCCCCCAAAACCCCCCCAAAATATCCCCAAAACCTCCCCAAAATATCCCCAAAATATTCCCAAAACCCCCCCAAAATATCCCCAAAATATCCCCAAAACCCCCCCAAAATATCCCCAAAACCATCCCAAAATGTCCCCAAAATATCCCCAAAACCCCCCCAAAATATCCCCAAAATATCCCCAAAACCCCCCCAAAATATCCCCCAAAACCACCCGAAAATATCCCCCAAAATATCCCCAAAACCCCCCCAAAATATCCCCAAAACCCCCCAAAATATCCCCAAAACCCCCCCAAAATATCCCCAAAACCCCCCCAAAATATCCCCCAAAACCACCCCAAAATCACCCCAAAATATCCCCAAAACCACCCCAAAATATCCCCAAAACCACCCCAAAATATCCCCAAAACCACCCCAAAATATCCCCAAAACCCCCCCAAAATATCCCCCAAAATATCCCCAAAATATCCCCAAAATCACCCCAAAATATCCCCAAAATCACCCCAAAATATCCCCAAAACCACCCCAAAATATCCCCCAAAATATCCCCAAAATATCCCCAAAATCACCCCAAAATATCCCCAAAATCACCCCAAAATATCCCCAAAACCACCCCAAAATATCCCCAAAATCACCCCAAAATATCCCCAAAACATCCCCCAAACCCCCCCAAAATATCCCCAAAATATCTCCCAAAATCACCCCAAAACCACCCGAAAATATCCCCAAAACCACCCCAAAATATCCCCCAAAATCACTCCAAAACCACCCCAAAATATCCCCAAAACCACCCCAAAATATCCCCAAATCCCCCCAAAATCCCCCCAAAACGCACCCAAATCCCCCAAATTCCCCAAGAAACCCAAAAACCCCTAAAATTCCCCCAAAATCCCCCAAAAATCCTCCAGGTTCCCCAAAAACCCTAACATCCCCCAAAATTCCCCAAAATCCCCCCAAAATCCCCCAAAATTCCCCAAAATCCCCCAAAATTCCCCAAAATTCCTCAAAATCCCCCAAAATCCCCCAAAATCCCTCCAAATCCCCCCAAAATTCCCCAAAATCCCCCCAAAATTCCCCAAAATCCCCCAAAATTCCCCAAAATCCCCCAAAATTCCCCAAAATTCCCCAAAATCCCCCAAAATTGCCCAAAATTCCGGATTTTGGTACCTGCAGGGCGGGCGCCGCGTCCAGAGCTCCCGGCAGCCCTGGGGATTCGGGAAAATTTGGGAAAATTCGGGAAAATTTGGGAAAATTTGGGGAAATTTGGGAAAATTTGGGGGATTTGGGGAAATTTGGGAGATTTTGGGTGTTTTTGGGTTATCTTGGGGTGAATTTTACCATTTTTAGGGTGAATTTGGATGAATTTTGCCATTTTTGGGGTGAATTTTGCCATTTTTGGGGTGAATTTTGCCGATTTGGGTGAATTTGGGACATTTTGGGTGTTTTTGGGGTGAATTTGAGATTTTTGGGGTGAATTTGGCCGGTTTTGGGGTGAATTTTGCCATTTTTGGGGTGAATTTTGCCATTTTTGGGGTGAATTTTGGTGCTTTTGGGTGAATTTTGCCGATCTTGGTGAATTTGGGACGTTTCGGGTGTTTTTGGGGTGAATTTGAGATTTTTTGGGATATCTTGAGGTGAATTTGGATTATTTTGGACGTTTTTAGGGTAAATTTGGGATATTTTGGGGTGAATCTGGGGGATTTTGGGTCCCACCTTGCAGCCCAGCCCCAGGACCGGATTTCCCTTTTTTGGGGTGAATTTTGGGTGAATTTTGGGATATTTCACGGTGAATCTTAGTGTGAATTTTTTTTGTGAATTTGGGGTTATTTTAGGGTGATTTTTGGGGTGAATTTTGGGGTGAATTCGGGGGATTTCAGGCTGGTTTTTGGGGTGAATTTTGGGATATTTCAGGCTGGTTTTTGGGGTGAATTTTGGGGTGAATTTGGGATATTTCAGGCTGGTTTTTGGGGTGATTTTGGGGTGAATTCGGGGGATTTCAGGCTGGTTTTTGGGGTGGTTTTTGGGGTGAATTTGGGATATTTCAGGCTGATTTTTGGGGTGGTTTTTGGGGTGAATTAGGAGTATTTCAGGCTGGTTTTTGGGGTGAATTTTGGGGTGATTTTGGGATATTTCAGGCTGGTTTTTGGGGTGGTTTTTGGGGTGAATTTGGGGGATTTCAGGCTGGTTTTTGGGGTGAATTTTGGGGTGATTTTGGGATATTTCGGGCTGGTTTTTGGGGTGGTTTTTGGGGTGATTTTGGGATATTTCAGGCTGGTTTTTGGGGTGAATTTTGGGGTGATTTTGGGATATTTCAGGCTGGTTTTTGGGGTGAATTTTGGGGTGATTTTGGGATATTTCAGGCTGGTTTTTGGGGTGGTTTTTGGGGTGAATTCGGGGTATTTCAGGCTGGTTTTTGGGGTGGTTTTTGGGGTGAATTTGGGATATTTCAGGCTGGTTTTTGGGGTGGTTTTTGGGGTGAATTTGGGATATTTCAGGGTGGTTTTTGGGGTGAATTTTGGGGTGAATTTGGGGTATTTCCGGGTGGTTTTTGGGGTGGTTTTTGGGTGAATTTTGGGGTGAATTTGGGATATTTCAGGCTGGTTTTTGGGATGATTTTTGGGTGAATTTTGGGGTGATTTTGGGGTATTTCCGGGTGGTTTTTGGGGTGTTTTTGGGTGAATTTTGGGGTGATTTTGGGGGATTTCAGGCAGGTTTTTGGGATGATTTTTGGGTGAATTTTGGGGTATTTCAGGCTGGTTTTTGGGGTGAATTTGGGGGATTTTGGGGTATTTCAGGCCCCACCTTGCGGCCCAGCTCGGCCCAGGCCCAGGCCCGGATTTCCCTTTTTGGGGTGAATTTTGGGGTGATTTTGGGATATTTCAGGCTGGTTTTTGGGGTATTTTGGGCTGGGTTTTGGGGTGTTTTTTGGGATATTTCAGGCTGGTTTTTGGGATGATTTTTGGGTGAATTTGGGGTGTTTTTTGGGTGAATTTTGGGGTGAATTTGGGGGATTTTGGGCCCACCTTGCGGCCCAGCTCGGCCCAGGCCCAGGCCCGGATTTCGCCGTCGCTGCCGCTCAGGAGGAGCCGCTCGGTCGAGGCCAGCGAGTAAACGGGGCCGCTGTGGGCTGGGACCAGTACGGACCAGTATGGACCAGTATGGACCAGTATGGACCAGTATGGACCAGTACGGACCAGTACGGACCAGTACGGACCAGTATGGACCAGTACGGACCGGTATGGACCAGTATGGACCAGTATAAACCAGTACGGACCAGTATGGACCAGTACGGACCAGTACGGACCAGTATAAACCAGTACGGACCAGTACGGACCAGTACGGACCAGTACGGACCAGTATGGACCAGTACGGACCAGTATGGACCAGTATAAACCAGTATGGACCAGTATGGACCAGTACGGACCAGTATAAACCAGTATGGACCAGTATGGACCAGTACGGACCAGTATGGACCAGTACGGACCAGTATGGACCAGTATGGACCAGTATGGACCAGTACGGACCAGTATAAACCAGTATGGACCAGTATGGACCAGTATGGACCAGTATAAACCAGTATGGACCAGTATGGACCAGTACGGACCAGTACGGACCAGTGTGGACCAGTACGGACCAGTATGGACCAGTATGGACCAGTATGGACCAGTACGGACCAGTACGGACCAGTATGGACCAGTATGGACCAGTATGGACCAGTACGGACCAGTACGGACCAGTACGGACCAGTATGGACCAGTATGGACCAGTATGGACCAGTACGGACCAGTATAAACCAGTACGGACCAGTATGGACCAGTATGGACCAGTATGGACCAGTATGGACCAGTACGGACCAGTACGGACCAGTACAGACCAGTATGAACCAGTATGAACCAGTACGGACCAGTAGGGACCAGTATGGACCAGTACGGACCAGTATGGACCAGTATAAACCAGTATGGACCAGTACGGACCAGTACGGACCAGTATAAACCAGTATGGACCAGTACGGACCAGTATGGACCAGTACGGACCAGTATGGACCAGTGTGGACCAGTACGGACCAGTATGGCCCAGTATGGCCCAGTATGTACCAGTACAGACCAGTATGAACCAGTACAGACCAGTATGAACTACTATAAACCATTATAAACCATTGTAGACCATTATAAACCAGTATAAACTAGTCCCAGCTCCCTCCCAGCTCCCTCCCAGTTTATCCCAGTCCCTCCCAGTTTGTTCCCAGTCTCTCCCAGTCCCTCCCAGTTCCATCCCAGTCCATCCCAGTCCATCCCAGTCCCCTCCCAGTCCCTCCCAGTCCATCCCAGTTCCCTCCCAGTCCATCCCAGTCCCCCCCAGTCCCTCCCAGTCCCTCCCAGTTCCCTCCCAGTCCCTCCCAGTCCCTCCCAGTCCATCCCAGTTCCCTCCCAGTTCCCCCCCAGTCCCTCCCAGCCCCCCCCAGCCCCCCCATCCCCCCGTGCCTCAGTTTCCCTCACCCCTCACCACCGCCACCGCTCTCCGGTTCTCCTCCTTGGCCTCCGCGCTCAGCGCCGCCGACAGCCTGGGGGGGGGGAGGGGAGGGGAGGGGAGGGGGCGGCTCTATCGCGACATCCCTCCCCTCCCCCCCTCCCCTCCCCTCCCGTTATCGCCACCGGCGCACCCGAAGATGGCGATCTCCCCGAAGTCGTTGCCGGCCGCCAGGAAGCGGCCGCAGGGCGCCGCGCTCTGCGCCAGCACCGACACGTGCAGCAGCTGCCGCGCCCGCCGCACGCCGCCCGACGGCGACGGCAGCGCCATGTCGCCGCCGGCACCTCCGCTTCCGGTTGCGCGGCCTCCGCTTCCGGTTCTGCGCCTCCGCTTCCGGTTGCGCGGCGCTCCGCTTCCGGTTGCGCGGCGCTCCGCTTCCTGTTCGGCGCGCGGGGCGTGCCGGGAGATGCAGTCCTTCCGGTCCCGCTCGCCGGAAGTGGTCGAAAGGAAGCGGCGCGGGGCGCGCCGGGAGTTGGAGTTTTTCCGGCCGCGCGCAGCGGAAGTGCCCGGATGGAGGCGGCGCGCGGCGGCGGCGCGGGGTGAGCGGCGTTTTTGGGGGGAATTCCCGGGATTTTGGGGCAATCCGGGCGGGTTTGGGGATTTCTGGGGAGTTCGGGGCTGCCTGAGCCTCCTCTGGTCCCCCCCAGGGCTCCCCCGCGGCCCCCCGCGCCCGGCGAGAAACGGAGACCGGCCCAGTGCGAGGGGTGAGGGGCACTGGGGGGACTGGTTTATACTGGGAGGGAACTGGGAGGGAACTGGGAGGGACTGGGAGGGAACTGGGATAAACTGGGAGGGACTGGGAGGGAACTGGGAGGGACTGGGATAAACTGGGAGGGACTGGGATAGACTGGGATAGACTGGGATGGAACTGGGATGGACTGGGAGGGAACTGGGAGGGAACTGGGATGGAACTGGGATGGACTGGGAGGGAACTGGGAGGGAACTGGGATGGACTGGGAGGGAACTGGGAGGGACTGGGAGGGACTGGGATGGACTGGGGATACTGGGAGGGACTGGGAGGGACTGGGATGGACTGGGAGGGACTGGGGGGGAACTGGGATGGACTGGGATGGACTGGGAGGAACTGGGAGGGACTGGGAGGGAACTGGGAGGGAACTGGGAGGAACTGGGAGGGACTGGGAGGGACTGGGAGGGAACTGGGAGGGACTGGGGGGGAACTGGGAGGGAACTGGGATAAACTGGGAGGGACTGGGAGGGACTGGGAGGGAACTGGGAGGGGACTGGGGGGGAACTGGGAGGAACTGGGAGGGACTGGGAGGGAACTGGGATGGACTGGGAGGGACTGGGAGGGAACTGGGATAAACTGGGAGGGACTGGGAGGGACTGGGAGGGAACTGGGATGGACTGGGAGGGACTGGGAGGGACTGGGATAAACTGGGAGGAACTGGGATCAGTCTATACTGGTCCATACTGGTCCATACTGGTTTATTACTGGTTTGTACTGGTTTGAACTGGTCTGTACTGGTCCATACTGGTTTCTATTGGTTTATTACTGGTTTGTACTGGTCCATACTGGTTTGTTACTGGTTTGTATTGGTTTATTACTGGTCCATACTGGTCCGTACTGGTTTGTATTGGTTTATTACTGGTTTGTACTGGTTTGAACTGGTCCGTACTGGTGTGTACTGGTTTCTATCGGTTTGTTACTGGTCCGTACTGGTCCGTACTGGTTTGAACTGGTTTTTGCGGCAGGCCGCGGCTGCCCAAGCAGGGTCTGTCGGAGGCGGCGGCGGCGGCGCGGCTGCGGGCGCTGCCGGCCCAGCACGACCACGGCTACAGCGGGAACGGGCTCAGGTTTGGGGCGAAAAACGGCGAAATTGGGAAAAACGGGAAAAAACGGGGAAAAACGGGGATGGGGGAGGGGCTGCAGCGGGAACGGGCTCAGGTTTGGGGTGAAAAACGGCAAAATTGGGAAAAATGGGGAGAAACGGGGATGGGGGAGGGGCTGCAGCAGGAACGGGCTCAGGTTTGGGGCGAAAAACGGCGAAATTGGGAAAAACGGGAAAAAACGGGGAAAAACGGGGATGGGGGAGGGGCTGCAGCGGGAACGGGCTCAGGTTTGGGGCAAAAAACGGCGAAATTGGGAAAAACGGGGGGAAAAAATGTGAGGAAATGGGAAAAACGGGGAAATTCCAAAGGGGCGGGGCCAAGGCGGGATCTGGGCTGGGTGGGGCCGTGGGGGCGGGGTTATGCAAATGAGGGGGTGGGCCCCCAAGCAGGGGTTGGGTTATGTAAATGAGGGGCGGGGCCAAACAGGGAGGGGAAGGGTTATGCAAATGAGGGGCGGGGTCAAGCAGGGGCTGGGTTATGTAAATGAGGGGTGGGGCCCCGAGCAGTGGCGGGGTTATGTAAATGAGGGGTGGGGCCCAAGCAGGGGCGGGGTTATGTAAATGAGGGGTGGGCCCGAGCAGGGGCGGTGTTATGTAAATGAGGGGTGGGGCCAAGCAGGGGTTGGGTTATGTAAATGAGGGGTGGGGCCAAGCGGGGGTTGGGTTATGTAAATGAGGGGATCAAGCAGAGGCGGGGTTATGTAAATGAGGGGCGGGGCAAGCAGGGAGGGGAAGGGTTATGCAAATGAGGGGGTGGGGCCAAGCAGGGGCTGGGTTATGCAAATGAGGGGCGGGACCAAGCAGGAGTTGGGTTATGTAAATGAGGGGTGGAGCTAAACAGGGAGGGGAATGGTTATGTAAATGAGGGGCGGGGCCAAGCAGGTGTCGGGTTATGCAAATGAGGGGCGGGACTAAGCAGGGATTTGCATGGTTATGCAAATGAGGGACGGGGCCAAGCAGGGGTTGGGTTATGCAAATGAGGGGCGGGACCAAGCAGGAGTTGGGTTATGTAAATGAGGGGTGGAGCTAAACAGGGAGGGGAATGGTTATGTAAATTAGGGGCGGGGCCAAACATGGGTCGGGTTATGGAAATGAGGGGTGGGACCAAGCAGGGATTTGCATGGTTATGCAAATGAGGGACGGGGCCAAGCAGGGGTTGGGTTATGAAAATGAGGGGTGGGGCCAAACAGGGAAGGGAATAGTTATGTAAATGAGGGGCGGGCCCAAGCAGGGGCGGGGTTATGTAAATGAGGGGCGGGGGCAAGCAGCGGTTGGGTTATGTAAATGAGGGGCGGGGCCAAGCAGGGAGTGTCAGGGTTATGTAAATGAGGGGGCGGGGCCAGCTAGAGGACTTTGGGTGTGGAAATGGGGGTGGGGCCAAGCAGGGAGTGGCAGCGATATGCAAATGAGGGAGTTGTGCTATGTAAATGAGGGGCGGGACCAGCTAGAGGACTACGGGGGCGGGGCCAAGCAGGGAGGGACAGCGATATGTAAATGAGGGGGTTGGGCTATGCAAATGAGGGGGCGGGGCCGTTTCTCTGGGGTTTGGCCCCGCCCCCACCCCTCTCCCCTCCCCCCAGGCTCCCCCCGCCCTGAGAGCGCCCCTCCCCACCCAGCGGACACCGAGGGGGAGGGGAGGGGGCGGGGCCGCCCCTCCCCCACCGGACCCGGCGAGGGGCGAACCCCGAAAACTCCGTAAAAATCCCCAAAAAAAACGCACCGAAAATCCGGAAAAAAACCCAAAATATCCTAAAAAATAATAAAATATGATTTTCGAAAAAAATTATTAAAATTCCCAAGAAAATCCCGAATCGTTCCCCAAAAACACCCACCCGGAAAGACCCGAAAAAAATTCTCAAAAAATAAAAAAAATCCCGCAAAATACCCCCAAAAAAATCACCAAAAAAAATCCCAAGAAATAAAATAAAAACCGGCTAAAAAAACCACAAAAAATACCACAAAAAATAAAATAAAAACTCCAAAAAATCCAATAAAATAAGAAATAAACCCAAAAGGAGCCCAGGCTGGTCTGGGGTGGTTTTATTGGTGGCCCCTCCCCCCGCCGGCGTTTTGGGGCCGTTTTGGGCGATTTTGGGCCGTTTCGGGGGGTTGGTGCCATTTTTGGGGGTTTTGGGGCCGTTTTGGGCGGTTTCGGGGCAGTTTTTGGGTCTTTTGGGGCCGTTTTGGGGGGTTTTGGTTCCATTTTTGGGGGGGTTTTGGGGCCGTTTTTGGGCATTTCGGGGCCGTTTTTGGGCGTTTTGGGGCCATTTTGGGGGATTTTGGGGCTGGTTTTGGGCATTTTGGGCCATTTTGGGCGGTTTCGTGGCTGTTTTTGGGACATTTCGGGGCCGTTTTGGGCATTTGGGGGCTGTTTTCAGGGGTTTTGGGGCCATTTTGGGCGGATTCGGTGCCGTTTTTGGGGGTTTCGGGGCCATTTTTGGGCATTTTGGGGCTGTTTCGGGGTTTTGATGCTGTTTTTGGGGGTTTCGGGGCCGTTTTTGGGCGTTTTGGGGCCGCTCTCGGGGGTTTCGGGGCCGTTTTGGGGAGTTTTGATGCTGGTTTTGGGGGTTTTGGGGCCGATTCGGGGCGTTTTGGGGCCGTTTTTGGGGATTTTGGGGCCGTTCTGGGGGGTTTCGATGCTGTTTCGGGGTGTTTTGGGGCTGTTTTTGGGGTTTCGGGGCCGTTTTTGGGCGTTTCGATGCCGTTTTCGGTGGTTTTGGGATTTCGAAGCTGTTTTTGGGGATTTTGGGGCCGTTTTCTGTGGTTTGGGGGCCGGTTTTGGGCGTTTCGGGACCATTTCCGGGGTTTCGGGGCCGTTTTTGGCGTTTCGGGGCCGGTTTTGGGCGTTTCAATGCCGTTTTTGGGGGTTTTGATGCCGTTTTCGGTGGTTTCGGGGCCGTTTCCGGGGGTTTCAGGGCCGTTTTTGGGTGTTTCGATGCCATTTTTGGGCGTTTCGGGGCAGTTTTGGGGGTTTTGGGGCATTTCGATGCCGTTTTTGGGCGTTTCAGGGTGTTTCAGGGCCGTTTTTGGGCGTTTCGATGCCATTTTCGGGCATTTCGGGGCGTTTTGATGCCATTGTCGGGCGTTTCGGGGCCGTTTTTGGGGTTTTTGGGCGTTTCGATGCCGTTTTTGGGGGTTTCGGGGCTGTTTTGGGGGTTTTTGGGCGTTTCGATGCCGTTTTTGGGCGTTTCGGGGCGTTTCGGGGCCGTTTTTGGGGATTTTTGGGCGTTTCGATGCCGTTTCCGGGGGTTTCGGGGCGGGCCTCAGGTGTAGAGCTGGAAGTCCACGCGGCCGCAGTCGTAGAAGG